>NW_026512382.1:0-36764 GCF_027579735.1 Bombina bombina
GATGCAGCAGTCATAAGACCTGCTACCGAAGGGAATGATTGTGACTGAAGGTTTCGACAAGCTGCAATCAATTTTAGACGTCTCTTGTCTGTTAAAGACAGAGTCATGGACACTGAATCCATCTGGAAACCCAGAAAGATTACCCTTGTCTGAGGAATCAATGAACTTTTTGGTAAATTGATCCTCCAACCATGATCTTGAAGAAACAACACAAGTCGATTCGTATGATCTGGATGAATCGGAATATGCAGATATGCATCCTGTAAATCTATTGTGGACATATAATTCCCTTGCTGAACAAAAGGCAAGATAGTCCTTACAGTTACCATCTTGAACGTTGGTATCCTTACATAACGATTCAATATTTTTAGATCCAGAACTGGTCTGAAGGAATTCTCCTTCTTTGGTACAATGAAGAGATTTGAATAAAACCCCATCCCCTGTTCCGGAACTGGAACTGGCATAATTACTCCAGTCAACTCTAGATCTGAAACACAATTCAGAAATGCTTGAGCTTTTACTGGATTTACTGGGACATGGGAAAGAAAAAATCTCTTTGCAGGAGGTCTCATCTTGAAACCAATTCTGTACCCTTCTGAAACAATGTTCTGAATCCAAAGATTGTGAACAGAATTGATCCAAATTTCCTTGAAAAAACGTAACCTGCCCCCTACCAGCTGAGCTGGAATGAGGGCCGCACCTTCATGTGGACTTAGAAGCAGGCTTTGCCTTTCTAGCTGGCTTGGATTTATTCCAGACTGGAGATGGTTTCCAAACTGAAACTGCTCCTGAGGATGAAGGATCAGGCTTTTGTTCTTTGTTGAAACGAAAGGAACGAAAACGATTATTAGCCCTGTTTTTACCTTTAGATTTTTTATCCTGTGGTAAAAAAGTTCCTTTCCTACCAGTAACAGTTGAAATAATAGAATCCAACTGAGAACCAAATAATTTGTTACCCTGGAAAGAAATAGAAAGTAGAGTTGATTTAGAAGCCATATCAGCATTCCAAGTTTTAAGCCATAAAGCTCTTCTAGCTAAAATAGCTAGAGACATAAACCTGACATCAACTCTGATAATATCAAAAATGGCATCACAGATAAAATTATTAGCATGCTGAAGAAGAAGAATAATATCATGAGAATCATGATGTGTTACTTGTTGCGCTAAAGTTTCCAACCAAAAAGTTGAAGCTGCAGCAACATCAGCCAAAGATATAGCAGGTCTAAGAAGATTACCTGAACACATAAGCTTTTCTTAGAAAGGATTCAATTTTCCTATCTAAAGGATCCTTAAACGAAGTACCATCTGACGTAGGAATAGTAGTACGTTTAGCAAGGGTAGAAATAGCCCCATCAACTTTAGGGATTTTGTCCCAAAATTCTAATCTGTCAGACGGCACAGGATATAATTGCTTAAAACGTTTAGAAGGAGTAAATGAATTACCCAATTTATCCCATTCTTTGGAAATTACTGCAGAAATAGCATTAGGAACAGGAAAAACTTCTGGAATAACCACAGGAGCTTTAAATACCTTATCCAAACGTTTAGAATTAGTATCAAGAGGACCAGAATCCTCTATTTCTAAAGCAATTAGTACTTCTTTAAGTAAAGAACGAATAAATTCCATTTTAAATAAATATGAAGATTTATCAGCATCAACCTCTGAGACAGAATCCTCTGAACCAGAAGAGTCATCAGAATCAGAATGATGATGTTCATTTAAAAATTCATCTGTAGGGAGAGAAGTTTTAAAAGATTTTTTACGTTTACTAGAAGGAGAAATAACAGACATAGCCTTCTTTATGGATTCAGAAACAAAATCTCTTATGTTATCAGGAACATTCTGCACCTTAGATGTTGAAGGAACTGCAAAAGGCAATGGTACTTTACTAAAGGAAATATTATCTGCATTAACAAGTTTGTCATGACAATCAATACAAACAACAGCCGGAGGAATAGCTACCAAAAGTTTACAGCAGATACACTTAGCTTTGGTAGATCCAGCACTAGACAGCGATTTTCCTGTAGTATCTTCTGACTCAGATGCAACGTGAGACATCTTGCAATATGTAAGAGAAAAAACAACATATAAAGCAAAATTGATCAAATTCCTTAAATGACAGTTTCAGGAATGGGAAATAATGCCAAAAAACAAGCTTCTAGCAACCAGAAGAAATAAAAAATGAGACTTAAATAATGTGGAGAGAAAAGCGACGCCCATATTTTTTAGCGCCAAATCAGACGCCCACATTATTTGGCGCCTAAATGCTTTTGGCGCCAAAAATGACGCCACATCCGGAACGCCGACATCTTTGGCGCAAAATAACGTCAAAAAAATGACGCAACTTCCGGCGACACGTATGACGCCGGAAACGGAAAAGAATTTTTGCGCCAAAAAAGTCCGCGCCAAGAATGACGCAATAAAATGAAGCCTTTTCAGCCCCCGCGAGCCTAACAGCCCACAGTGAAAAAAGAGTCAAATTTTTGAAGGTAAGAAAAAAATGATTAATTCAAATGCATTATCCCAAATATGAAACTGACTGTCTGAAAAATAAGGAAAGTTGAACATTCTGAGTCAAGGCAAATAAATGTTTGAATACATATATTTAGAACTTTATAAAAAAGTGCCCAACCATAGCTTAGAGTGTCACAGAAAAACATAATTTATGCTTACCTGATAAATTCCTTTCTTCTGTAGTGTGATCAGTCCACGGGTCATCATTACTTCTGGGATATTAACTGCTCCCCTACAGGAAGTGCAAGAGGATTCACCCAGCAGAGCTGCATATAGCTCCTCCCCTGTACGTCACTCCCAGTCATTCGACCAAGGACCAACGAGAAAGGAAAAGCCAAGGGTGAAGTGGTGACTGGAGTATAAATTAAAAAATATTTACCTGCCTTAAAAACAGGGCGGGCCGTGGACTGATCACACTACAGAAGAAAGGAATTTATCAGGTAAGCATAAATTATGTTTTCTTCTGTTAAGTGTGATCAGTCCACGGGTCATCATTACTTCTGGGATACCAATACCAAAGCAAAAGTACACGGATGACGGGAGGGATAGACAGACTCTTTATACAGAAGGAACCACTGCCTGAAGAACCTTTCTCCCAAAAATAGCCTCCGATGAAGCAAAGGTGTCAAATTTGTAAAATTTGGAAAAAGTATGAAGCGAAGACCAAGTTGCAGCCTTGCAAATCTGTTCAACAGAGGCCTCATTCTTGAAGGCCCAAGTGGAAGCCACAGCTCTAGTAGAATGAGCTGTAATTCTTTCAGGGGGCTGCTGTCCAGCAGTCTCATAAGCTAAACGAATTATGCTACGAAGCCAAAAAGAAAGAGAGGTAGCGGAAGCTTTTTGACCTCTCCTCTGCCCAGAGTAAATGACAAACAGAGAAGACGTTTGTCGGAATTCCTTAGTTGCCTGCAAGTAAAATTTTAGAGCCCGGACTACATCCAGGTTGTGCAGTAGACGTTCCTTCTTTGAAGAAGGATTTGGGCATAAAGAAGGAACAACAATCTCTTGATTGATATTCCTGTTAGTAACTACCTTAGGTAAGAACCCAGGTTTAGTACGCAGGACTACCTTATCCGAATGAAAAATCAAATAAGGAGAATCACAATGTAAGGCTGATAATTCAGAGACTCTTCGAGCCGAGGAAATAGCCATTAAAAATAGAACTTTCCAAGATAACAACTTTATATCAATGGAATGAAGGGGTTCAAACGGAACGCCCTGTAAAACATTAAGAACAAGGTTTAAACTCCATGGTGGAGCAACAGTTTTAAACACAGGCTTAATCCTGGCCAAAGCCTGACAAAAAGCCTGGACGTCAGGAACTTCTGACAGACGTTTGTGTAACAGAATGGACAGAGCTGAGATCTGTCCCTTTAATGAACTAGCAGATAAACCCTTTTCTAAACCTTCTTGTAGAAAAGACAATATCCTAGGAATCCTAACCTTACTCCAAGAGTAACCTTTGGATTCACACCAATGTAGGTATTTACGCCATATCTTATGGTAAATCTTTCTGGTAACAGGTTTCCTAGTCTGTATTAAGGTACTAATAACTGACTCAGAAAACCCACGTCTTGATAAAATTAAGCGTTCAATTTCCAAGCAGTCAGCTTCAGAGAAGTTAGATTTTGATGTTTGAAGGGACCCTGTATCAGAAGGTCCTGTTTCAGAGGTAGAGACCAAGGCGGACAGGATGACATGTCCACCAGGTCTGCATACCAAGTCCTGCGTGGCCACGCAGGTGCTATTAGAATCACTGATGCTCTCTCTTGTTTGATTCTGGCTATCAATCGAGGAAGCAACGGGAAGGGTGGAAACACGTAAGCCATCCTGAAGTCCCAAGGTGCTGTCAGAGCATCTATCAGGACTGCTCCTGGATCCCTGGATCTGGACCCGTAACGAGGAAGCTTGGCGTTCTGTCGAGACGCCATGAGATCTATCTCTGGTTTGCCCCAACGTCGAAGTATTTGGGCAAAGACCTCCGGATGAAGTTCCCACTCCCCCAGATGAAAAGTCTGACGACTTAAGAAATCCGCCTCCCAGTTCTCCACTCCCGGGATGTGGATTGCTGACAGGTTGCAAGAGTGAGACTCTGCCCAGCGAATTATCTTTGATACTTCCATCATAGCTAGGGAGCTTCTTGTCCCTCCCTGATGGTTGATGTAAGCTACAGTCGTGATGTTGTCCGACTGAAACCTGATGAACCCCCGAGTTGTCAACTGGGGCCAAGCCAGGAGGGCATTGAGAACTGCTCTCAATTCCAGAATGTTTATTGGCAGGAGACTCTCCTCCTGACTCCATAGTCCCTGAGCCTTCAGGGAATTCCAGACGGCACCCCAACCTAGAAGGCTGGCGTCTGTTGTTACAATTGTCCAGTCTGGTCTGCTGAATGGCATCCCCCTGGACAGGTGTGGCCGAGAAAGCCACCATAGAAGAGAATTTCTGGTCTCTTGATCCAGATTCAGAGAAGGGGATAAGTCTGAGTAATCCCCATTCCACTGACCTAGCATGCACAGTTGCAGTGGTCTGAGGTGTAAGCGTGCAAAGGGTACTATGTCCATTGCCGCTACCATTAAGCCGATTACCTCCATACATTGAGCCACTGACGGGTGTTGAATGGAATGAAGAGTGCGGCAAGCACTTTGAAGTCTTGATAGCCTGTCCTCTGTCAGGTAAATCTTCATTTCTACAGAATCTATAAGAGTCCCCAGGAAGGGAACTCTTGTGAGTGGAACGAGTGAACTTTTCTTTTCGTTCACCTTCCATCCATGTGACCTTAGAAATGCCAGCACTAACTCTGTATGAGATTTGGCAGTTTGAAAGCTTGAAGCTTGTATCAGAATGTCGTCTAGGTATGGAGCTACCGAGATTCCCCGCGGTCTTAGTACCGCCAGAAGAGCACCCAGAACCTTTGTGAAGATTCTTGGCGCTGTAGCCAATCCGAATGGAAGAGCCACAAACTGGTAATGCCTGTCTAGGAAGGCAAACCTTAGGTACCGGTAATGATCTTTGTGAATCGGTATGTGCAGGTAAGCATCTTTTAAATCTACAGTGGTCATGTACTGACCCTCTTGGATCATAGGTAAAATTGTCCGAATAGTCTCCATCTTGAACGATGGAACTCTTAGGAATTTGTTTAGGATCTTTAAGTCCAGGATTGGTCTGAAAGTTCCCTCTTTTTTGGGAACCACAAACAGATTTGAGTAAAACCCCTGTCCCTTTTCCGATCGTGGAACTGGATGGATTACTCCCATTAACAAGAGCTCTTGTACGCAGCGTAGAAAAGCCTCTTTCTTTGTCTGGATTGTTGACAATCTTGACAGATGAAATCTCTCTCTTGGAGGAGAGTATTTGAAGTCCAGAAGGTATCCCTGAGATATTATCTCTAGCGCCCAGGGATCCTGAACATCTCTTGCCCAAGCCTGGGCGAAGAGAGAAAGTCTGCCCCCCACTAGATCCGATCCCGGATCGGGGGCCCTCAATTCATGCTGTTTTGGGGGCAGCAGCAGGTTTCCTAGTCTGCTTGCCCTTGTTCCAGGACTGGTTAGGTTTCCAGCCTTGTCTGTAGCGAGCAACAGCTCCTTCCTGTTTTGGTGCAGAGGAAGTTGATGCTGCTCCTGCTTTGAAATTACGAAAGGAACGAAAACTAGACTGTCTAGTCTTGGCTTTGGCTTTGTCCTGAGGCAGGGCATGGCCTTTACCTCCTGTAATGTCAGCGATAATCTCTTTCAACCCGGGCCCGAATAAGGTCTGCCCTTTGAAAGGTATATTAAGCAATTTAGACTTAGAAGTAACATCAGCTGACCAGGATTTTAGCCACAGCGCCCTGCGTGCCTGAATGGCGAATCCTGAATTCTTCGCCGTAAGTTTAGTAAGATGTACTACGGCCTCCGAAATGAATGAATTAGCTAGTTTAAGGACTCTAAGCCTGTCCGTAATGTCGTCCAGAGTAGCTGAACCAATGTTCTCTTCCAGAGACTCAATCCAGAATGCCGCTGCAGCCGTGATCGGCGCAATGCATGCAAGGGGTTGCAATATAAAACCTTGTTGAACAAACATTTTCTTAAGGTAACCCTCTAACTTTTTATCCATTGGATCTGAAAAAGCACAGCTATCCTCCACCGGGATAGTGGTACGCTTAGCTAAAGTAGAAACTGCTCCCTCCACCTTAGGGACCGTTTGCCATAAGTCCCTTGTGGTGGCGTCTATTGGAAACATTTTTCTAAATATCGGAGGGGGTGAGAACGGCACACCGGGTCTATCCCACTCCTTAGTAACAATTTCAGTAAGTCTCTTAGGTATAGGAAAAACCTCAGTACTCGTCGGTACCGCAAAATATTTATCCAACCTACACATTTTCTCTGGTATTGCAACTGTGTTACAATCATTCAGAGCCGCTAACACCTCCCCTAGTAATACACGGAGGTTTTCCAGTTTAAATTTAAAATTTGAAATATCTGAATCCAGTCTTTTTGGATCAGAACCGTCCCCCACAGAATGAAGTTCTCCGTCCTCATGTTCTGCCACCTGTGACGCAGTGTCTGACATGGCCCTAATATTATCAGCGCACTCTGTTCTCACCCCAGAGTGATCACGCTTACCTTTTAGTTCTGGTAATTTAGCCAAAACTTCAGTCATAACAGTAGCCATATCCTGTAATGTGATTTGTAATGGCCGCCCAGCTGTACTCGGCGCTACAATATCACGCACCTCCCTCTGAGCGGGAGATGTAGGTACTGACACGTGAGGCGAGTTAGTCGGCATAACTCTCCCCTCGTTGTTTGGTGAAATTTGTTCAATTTGTACAGATTGATTTTTATTTAAAGTAGCATCAATACAGTTAGTACATAAATTTCTATTGGGCTCCACTTTGGCATTGCAACAAATGACACAGGTATCATCTTCTGAATCAGACATGTTTAACAAACTAGCAAATAAACTTGCAACTTGGAAATACAATTCAAATAGAATAATATTAAAACGTACTGTGCCTTTAAGAAGCACAGAAGATCTATGACAGTTAAAAATTAATAAATTGAAACAGTTATAGCCTCAATCCTTGTAAACAACACAACTTTAGCAAAGGTTTAATCCCATTAGCAAAGATAACAATTTCTGAAAGCAGGAAACAAATTACAGAATAAAAGTTTTTATTTCAGTCAAACTATAATTCTCACAGCTCTGCTGAGAGAAATTACCTCCCTCAAAATAAGTTTTGAAGACCCCTGAGCTCTGTAGAGATGAACCGGATCATGCAGGGAATACAATGAGTTGCTGACTGAAATATTTGATGCATAGTAAAAGCGCCCCTCCCCCACACACACAGCAGTGAGGGAGAACAGAAACTGACAGAAAAAAACAGATTTAAGCAACTGCCAAGTGGAAAAATGGTGCCCAAACATTTATTCACTCAGTACCTCAGCAAATGAAAACGATTTTACATTCCAGCAAAAACGTTAAACATAATCTCTAGTTATTAAACAGCTTTATGTCTTTCTTACAGTGTAATTCTAGTGAAGTACCATTCTCCCAGAATACTGAAGTGTAAAGTATACATACATGACATTATATCGGTATGGCAGGATTTTCTCATCAATTCCATTGTCAGAAAATAAAAGCTGCTACATACCTCTATGCAGATTCATCTGCCCGCTGTCCCCTGATCTGAAGTTTACCTCACTCCTCAGATGGCCGAGAACAGCAATATGATCTTAACTACTCCGGCTAAAATCATAGCAAAACTCTGGTAGATTCTTCCTCAAACTCTGCCAGAGAGGTTATAACACACTCCGGTGTTATTTTAAAATAACAAACTTTTGATTGAAGATATAAAACTAAGTATAATCACCATAGTCCTCTCACACGACCTATCTAGTTGCTGGGTGCAAGAGAATGACTGGGAGTGACGTAGAGGGGAGGAGCTATATGCAGCTCTGCTGGGTGAATCCTCTTGCACTTCCTGTAGGGGAGCAGTTAATATCCCAGAAGTAATGATGACCCGTGGACTGATCACACTTAACAGAAGAAATAAGATTTACTTACCCCAGGACACTCATCTACATGTTTGTAGAAAGCCAAACCAGTACTGAAACGAGAATCAGCAGAGGTAATGGTATATAAATAAGAGTATATCGTCGATCTGAAAAGGGAGGTAAGAGATGAATCTCTACGACCGATAACAGAGAACCTATGAAATAGACCCCGTAGAAGGAGATCACTGCATTCAAATAGGCAATACTCTCTTCACATCCCTCTGACATTCACTGCACGCTGAGAGGAAAACCGGGCTCCAACTTGCTGCGGAGCGCATATCAACGTAGAATCTAGCACAAACTTACTTCACCACCTCCATCGGAGGCAAAGTTTGTAAAACTGATTTGTGGGTGTGGTGAGGGGTGTATTTGTAGGCATTTTGAGGTTTGGGAAACTTTGCCCCTCCTGGTAGGAATGTATATCCCATACGTCACTAGCTCATGGACTCTTGCTAATTACATGAAAGAAAAAAAAATTATGGTTTCATGTCCCTTTAATGATAGTTCAACTCTGCTCCAGACCAGCAATGCACTACAGGGAGTTAGCTTAAACATCTTGTGAACCAATAACAAGAGACTTGTGTAATCACCAGCCAGCTCCCAGCAGTCCATTTGCTGAACCTGAGCCTACCTGGTATGCTTTATAACAAAAGATATCAAAAGAACAAAGTAAATGCAAATATGAATATAAATTGAACAGTCTTTTGAATTTCATGTGCATTTAATCCGACGGTTACTTATGATTTGCAGTCAGGGTTAAACAGTATCATGAAAGGGCCTTTTCTGTGTTGTAAGTAAGAAGCCATTTTACAGTTATTTATTTTCCCCCTGATATTTATTTGCTTTTCATACAGGTGGATGATGTCCCTCTGCAACAAGAGGGCTTTAGGAGTTGTCTCTATCGGCCAGTAAAATAATAATCCCTTTCAGTTTACAAATTTACATGGAATTTTAATTCAAAAAAATTTTGAACATTTCTGATTGCTGCACTTTCATGTTTCAAATAATTTTAAGTTTGACCATTTAATGACTTTAATGCAGTAATATTCTATCAGATAATGCACCTATCACACAGTGGAGGGACAGGCTGGAGGTGAATGAGTTAATGACATGAACATCTGAGAGAACAAGAATTTGTATCATTTGTAGCTATGACAAAGGCAGCTGCAAGCTCATTTATTGTAGGGAAAAACACCAAAGTCAGCTTCTGTTTGGAGCAGGGTGGTCTCTGCCTGTGCGCTTCATTTCTGACTAAAGCAAACGCAGCACATGGGAATAAAACTGTCCGTTCTGCATCACTTGGCTGAGGCTAGAACTCTTGTTTCCGTTTAACAGATTTTATAAGTTCTTTATGTTTGTGCATTTCCAAACACTTGAAATAGTTGTAAAACCTTTGTTAACATAACGGCATCATCATTTGGTGACTTAATTACTGTAAACAGGACAGCGAACAACAAAACTAGCGAAGGGAATTAGTGACCAAGAAATAATACTTTTATTTCTATACAGCCTGCTGCTGTGTCCCTATAGTATTCTCTACTAGTGGGTATATAGCCTGCTGCTGTGTTCCTATAGTATTCTCTACTAGTGGGTATATAGCCTGCTGCTGTGTTCCTATAGTATTCTCTACTAGTGGGTATATAGCCTGCTGCTGCTGTGTTCCTATAGTATTCTCTACTAGTGGGTATATAGCCTGCTGCTGCTGTGTTCCTATAGTATTCTCTACTAGTGGGTATATAGCCTGCTGCTGCTGTGTTCCTATAGTATTCTCTACTAGTGGGTATATAGCCTGCTGCTGCTGTGTTCCTATAGTATTCTCTACTAGTGGGTATATAGTCTGCTGCTGTGTTCCTATAGTATTCTCTACTAGTGAGTATATAGCCTGCTGCTGCTGTGTTTCTATAGTATTCTCTACTAGTAGGTATATAGCCTGCTGCTGCTGTGTTCCTATAGTATTCTCTACTAGTGGGTATATAGCCTGCTGCTGTGTTCCTATAGTATTCTCTACTAGTGAGTATATAGCCTGCTACTGCTGTGTTCCTATAGTATTCTCTACTAGTGGGTATATAGCCTGCTGCTGTGTTCCTATAGTATTCTCTACTAGTGAGTATATAGCCTGCTACTGCTGTGTTCCTATAGTATTCTCTACTAGTGGGTATATAGTCTGCTGCTGTGTTCCTATAGTATTCTCTACTAGTGGGTATATAGCCTGCTGCTGTGTTCCTATAGTATTCTCTACTAGTGGGTATATAGCCTACTGCTGCTGTGTTCCTATAGTATTCTCTACTAGTGGGTATATAGTCTGCTGCTGTGTTCCTATAGTATTCTCTACTAGTGGGTATATAGCCTGCTGCTGTGCTCCTATAGTATTCTCTACTAGTGGGTATATAGCCTGCTGCTGTGCTCCTATAGTATTCTTTACTAGTGAGTATATAGCCTGCTGCTGTGCTCCTATAGTATTCTCTACTAGTGGGTATATAGCCTGCTGCTGTGCTCCTATAGTATTCTCTACTAGTGAGTATATAGCCTGCTGCTGTGTTCCTATAGTATTCTCTACTAGTGAGTATATAGCCTGCTGCTGTGTTCCTATAGTATTCTCTACTAGTGAGTATATAGCCTGCTGCTGTGTTCCTATAGTATTCTCTACTAGTGGGTATATAGCCTGCTGCTGCTGTGTTCCTATAGTATTCTCTACTAGTAGGTATATAGCCTGCTGCTGTGTTCCTATAGTATTCTCTACTAGTGGGTATATAGCCTGCTGCTGCTGTGTTCCTATTGTATTCTCTACTAGTGGGCATATAGCCTGCTGCTGTGTTCCTATAGTATTCTCTACTAGTGAGTATATAGCCTGCTGCTGTGTTCCTATAGTATTCTCTACTAGTGGGTATATAGCCTGCTGCTGCTGTGTTCCTATAGTATTCTCTACTAGTGGGTATATAGTCTGCTGCTGCTGTGTTCCTATAGTATTCTCTACTAGTGGGTATATAGCCTGCTGCTGTGTTCCTATAGTATTCTCTACTAGTGGGTATATAGCCTGCTGCTGTGTTCCTGTAGTATTATCTACTAGTGGGTATATAGCCTGCTGCTGTGTTCCTATAGTATTCTCTACTAGTGGGTATATAGTCTGCTGCTGCTGTGTTCCTATAGTATTCTCTACTAGTGGGTATATAGCCTGCTGCTGCTGTGTTCCTATAGTATTCTCTACTAGTGGGTATATAGCCTGCTGCTGTGTTCCTATAGTATTCTCTACTAGTGGGTATATAGCCTGCTGCTGCTGTGTTCCTATAGTATTCTCTACTAGTGGGTATATAGCCTGCTGCTGCTGTGTTCCTATAGTATTCTCTACTAGTGAGTATATAGCCTGCTGCTGTGTTCCTATAGTATTCTCTACTAGTGGGTATATAGCCTGCTGCTGCTGTGTTCCTATAGTATTCTCTACTAGTGGGTATATAGCCTGCTGCTGCTGTGTTCCTATAGTATTCTATACTAGTGGGTATATAGTCTGCTGCTGAGTTCCTATAGTATTCTCTACTAGTGGGTATATAGCATGCTGCTGTGTTCCTATAGTATTCTCTACTAGTGGGTATATAGTCTGCTGCTGTGTTCCTATAGTATTCTCTACTAGTGGGTATATAGTCTGCTGCTGTGTTCCTATAGTATTCTCTACTAGTGGGTATATAGCCTGCTGCTGTGTTCCTATAGTATTCTCTACTAGTGGGTATATAGTCTGCTGCTGTGTTCCTATAGTATTCTCTACTAGTGGGTATATAGCCTGCTGCTGTGTTCCTATAGTATTCTCTACTAGTGGGTATATAGCCTGCTGCTGTGTTCCTATAGTATTCTCTACTAGTGGGTATATAGTCTGCTGCTGCTGTGTTCTATAGTATTCTCTACTAGTGAGTATATAGCCTGCTGCTGTGTTCCTATAGTATTCTCTACTAGTGGGTATATAGCCTGCTGCTGCTGTGTTCCTATAGCATTCTCTACTAGTGGGTATATAGCCTGCTGCTGCTGTGTTCCTATAGTATTCTCTACTAGTGGGTATATAGCCTGCTGCTGTGTTCCTATAGTATTCTCTACTAGTGGGTATATAGCCTGCTGCTGTGTTCCTATAGTATTCTCTACTAGTGGGTATATAGCCTGCTGCTGCTGTGTTCCTATAGTATTCTCTACTAGTGGGTATATAGCCTGCTGCTGCTGTGTTCCTATAGTATTCTCTACTAGTGGGTATATAGCCTGCTGCTGCTGTGTTCCTATAGTATTCTCTACTAGTGGGTATATAGCCTGCTGCTGTGTTCCTATAGTATTCTCTACTAGTGGGTATATAGCCTGCTGCTGCTGTGTTCCTATAGTATTATCTACTACTGGGTATATAGCCTGCTGCTGCTGTGTTCCTATAGTATTCTCTACTAGTGGGTATATAGCCTGCTGCTGCTGTGTTCCTATAGTATTCTCTACTAGTGAGTATATAGTCTGCTGCTGTGTTCCTATAGTATTCTCTACTAAAGGATATATAGTCTGCTGCTGCTGTGTTCCTATAGTATTCTCTACTAGTGAGTATATAGCCTGCTGCTGCTGTGTTCCTATAGTACTCTCTACTAGTGAGTATATAGTCTGCTGCTGTGTTCCTATAGTATTCTCTACTAGTGAGTATATAGCCTGCTGCTGCTGTGTTCCTATAGTATTCTCTACTAGTGGGTATATAGCCTGCTGCTGCTGTGTTCCTATAGTATTCTCTACTAGTAGGTATATAGCCTGCTGCTGTGTTCCTATAGTATTCTCTACTAGTGGGTATATAGCCTGCTGCTGCTGTGTTCCTATAGTATTCTCTACTAGTGGGTATATAGCCTGCTGCTGCTGTGTTCCTATAGTATTCTCTACTAGTGGGTATATAGTCTGCTGCTGCTGTGTTCCTATAGTATTCTCTACTAGTGGGTATATAGTCTGCTGCTGCTGTGTTCCTATAGTATTCTCTACTAGTGGGTATATAGCCTGCTGCTGTGTTCCTATAGTACTCTCTACTAGTGGGTATATAGCCTGCTGCTGTGTTCCTATAGTATTCTCTACTAGTGGGTATATAGCCTGCTGCTGCTGTGTTCCTATAGTATTCTCTACTAGTGGGTATATAGCCTGCTGCTGCGTTCCTATAGTATTCTCTACTAGTGGGTATATAGCCTGCTGCTGTGTTCCTATAGTATTCTCTACTAGTGGGTATATAGCCTGCTGCTGCTGTGTTCCTATAGTATTCTCTACTAGTGGGTATATAGCCTGCTGCTGCTGTGTTCCTATAGTATTCTCTACTAGTGGGTATATAGCCTGCTGCTGCTGTGTTCCTATAGTATTCTCTACTAGTGGGTATATAGCCTGCTGCTGTGTTCCTATAGTATTCTCTACTAGTGGGTATATAGCCTGCTGCTGCTGTGTTCCTATAGTATTATCTACTACTGGGTATATAGCCTGCTGCTGCTGTGTTCCTATAGTATTCTCTACTAGTGGGTATATAGCCTGCTGCTGCTGTGTTCCTATAGTATTCTCTACTAGTGAGTATATAGTCTGCTGCTGTGTTCCTATAGTATTCTCTACTAAAGGATATATAGTCTGCTGCTGCTGTGTTCCTATAGTATTCTCTACTAGTGAGTATATAGCCTGCTGCTGCTGTGTTCCTATAGTACTCTCTACTAGTGAGTATATAGTCTGCTGCTGTGTTCCTATAGTATTCTCTACTAGTGGGTATATAGCCTGCTGCTGCTGTGTTCCTATAGTATTCTCTACTAGTGGGTATATAGCCTGCTGCTGCTGTGTTCCTATAGTATTCTCTACTAGTGGGTATATAGCCTGCTGCTGTGTTCCTATAGTATTCTCTACTAGTGGGTATATAGCCTGCTGCTGCTGTGTTCCTATAGTATTATCTACTACTGGGTATATAGCCTGCTGCTGCTGTGTTCCTATAGTATTCTCTACTAGTGGGTATATAGCCTGCTGCTGCTGTGTTCCTATAGTATTCTCTACTAGTGAGTATATAGTCTGCTGCTGTGTTCCTATAGTATTCTCTACTAAAGGATATATAGTCTGCTGCTGCTGTGTTCCTATAGTATTCTCTACTAGTGAGTATATAGCCTGCTGCTGCTGTGTTCCTATAGTACTCTCTACTAGTGAGTATATAGTCTGCTGCTGTGTTCCTATAGTATTCTCTACTAGTGAGTATATAGCCTGCTGCTGCTGTGTTCCTATAGTATTCTCTACTAGTGGGTATATAGCCTGCTGCTGCTGTGTTCCTATAGTATTCTCTACTAGTAGGTATATAGCCTGCTGCTGTGTTCCTATAGTATTCTCTACTAGTGGGTATATAGCCTGCTGCTGCTGTGTTCCTATAGTATTCTCTACTAGTGGGTATATAGCCTGCTGCTGCTGTGTTCCTATAGTATTCTCTACTAGTGGGTATATAGTCTGCTGCTGCTGTGTTCCTATAGTATTCTCTACTAGTGGGTATATAGTCTGCTGCTGCTGTGTTCCTATAGTATTCTCTACTAGTGGGTATATAGCCTGCTGCTGTGTTCCTATAGTACTCTCTACTAGTGGGTATATAGCCTGCTGCTGTGTTCCTATAGTATTCTCTACTAGTGGGTATATAGCCTGCTGCTGCTGTGTTCCTATAGTATTCTCTACTAGTGGGTATATAGCCTGCTGCTGCGTTCCTATAGTATTCTCTACTAGTGGGTATATAGCCTGCTGCTGTGTTCCTATAGTATTCTCTACTAGTGGGTATATAGCCTGCTGCTGCTGTGTTCCTATAGTATTCTCTACTAGTGGGTATATAGCCTGCTGCTGCTGTGTTCCTATAGTATTCTCTACTAGTGGGTATATAGCCTGCTGCTGCTGTGTTCCTATAGTATTCTCTACTAGTGGGTATATAGCCTGCTGCTGTGTTCCTATAGTATTCTCTACTAGTGGGTATATAGCCTGCTGCTGCTGTGTTCCTATAGTATTATCTACTAGTGGGTATATAGCCTGCTGCTGCTGTGTTCCTATAGTATTCTCTACTAGTGGGTATATAGCCTGCTGCTGCTGTGTTCCTATAGTATTCTCTACTAGTGAGTATATAGTCTGCTGCTGTGTTCCTATAGTATTCTCTACTAAAGGATATATAGTCTGCTGCTGCTGTGTTCCTATAGTATTCTCTACTAGTGAGTATATAGCCTGCTGCTGCTGTGTTCCTATAGTACTCTCTACTAGTGAGTATATAGTCTGCTGCTGTGTTCCTATAGTATTCTCTACTAGTGAGTATATAGCCTGCTGCTGCTGTGTTCCTATAGTATTCTCTACTAGTGGGTATATAGCCTGCTGCTGCTGTGTTCCTATAGTATTCTCTACTAGTAGGTATATAGCCTGCTGCTGTGTTCCTATAGTATTCTCTACTAGTGGGTATATAGCCTGCTGCTGCTGTGTTCCTATAGTATTCTCTACTAGTGGGTATATAGCCTGCTGCTGCTGTGTTCCTATAGTATTCTCTACTAGTGGGTATATAGTCTGCTGCTGCTGTGTTCCTATAGTATTCTCTACTAGTGGGTATATAGTCTGCTGCTGCTGTGTTCCTATAGTATTCTCTACTAGTGGGTATATAGCCTGCTGCTGTGTTCCTATAGTACTCTCTACTAGTGGGTATATAGCCTGCTGCTGTGTTCCTATAGTATTCTCTACTAGTGGGTATATAGCCTGCTGCTGCTGTGTTCCTATAGTATTCTCTACTAGTGGGTATATAGCCTGCTGCTGCGTTCCTATAGTATTCTCTACTAGTGGGTATATAGCCTGCTGCTGTGTTCCTATAGTATTCTCTACTAGTGGGTATATAGCCTGCTGCTGTGTTCCTATAGTATTCTCTACTAGTGGGTATATAGTCTGCTGCTGCTGTGTTCCTATAGTATTCTCTACTAGTGGGTATATAGCCTGCTGCTGTGTTCCTATAGTATTCTCTACCAGTGGGTATATAGCCTGCTGCTGTGTTCCTATAGTATTCTCTACTAGTGGGTATATAGCCTGCTGCTGTGTTCCTATAGTATTCTCTACTAGTAGGTATATAGCCTGCTGCTGTGTTCCTATAGTATTCTCTACTAGTGGGTATATAGCCTGCTGCTGCTGTGTTCCTATAGTATTCTCTACTAGTGGGTATATAGCCTGCTGCTGCTGTGTTCCTATAGTATTCTCTACTAGTGGGTATATAGTCTGCTGCTGCTGTGTTCCTATAGTATTCTCTACTAGTGGGTATATAGCCTGCTGCTGTGTTCCTATAGTACTCTCTACTAGTGGGTATATAGCCTGCTGCTGTGTTCCTATAGTATTCTCTACTAGTGGGTATATAGCCTGCTGCTGCTGTGTTCCTATAGTATTCTCTACTAGTGGGTATATAGCCTGCTGCTGCTGTGTTCCTATAGTATTCTCTACTAGTGAGTATAAAGTCTGCGTCTGCTGTGTTCCTATAGTATTCTCTACTAGTGGGTATATAGCCTGCTGCTGCGTTCCTATAGTATTCTCTACTAGTGGGTATATAGCCTGCTGCTGTGTTCCTATAGTATTCTCTACTAGTGGGTATATAGCCTGCTGCTGCTGTGTTCCTATAGTACTCTCTACTAGTGAGTATATAGTCTGCTGCTGTGTTCCTATAGTATTCTCTACTAGTGGGTATATAGCCTGCTGCTGCTGTGTTCCTATAGTATTCTCTACTAGTGGGTATATAGCCTGCTGCTGCTGTGTTCCTATAGTATTCTCTACTAGTGGGTATATAGTCTGCTGCTGTGTTCCTATAGTATTCTCTACTAGTGAGTATATAGCCTGCTGCTGCTGTGTTTCTATAGTATTCTCTACTAGTAGGTATATAGCCTGCTGCTGTGTTCCTATAGTATTCTCTACTAGTGAGTATATAGCCTGCTACTGCTGTGTTCCTATAGTATTCTCTACTAGTGGGTATATAGCCTGCTGCTGTGTTCCTATAGTATTCTCTACTAGTGAGTATATAGCCTGCTACTGCTGTGTTCCTATAGTATTCTCTACTAGTGGGTATATAGTCTGCTGCTGTGTTCCTATAGTATTCTCTACTAGTGGGTATATAGCCTGCTGCTGTGTTCCTATAGTATTCTCTACTAGTGGGTATATAGCCTACTGCTGCTGTGTTCCTATAGTATTCTCTACTAGTGGGTATATAGTCTGCTGCTGTGTTCCTATAGTATTCTCTACTAGTGGGTATATAGCCTGCTGCTGTGCTCCTATAGTATTCTCTACTAGTGGGTATATAGCCTGCTGCTGTGCTCCTATAGTATTCTCTACTAGTGAGTATATAGCCTGCTGCTGTGCTCCTATAGTATTCTCTACTAGTGGGTATATAGCCTGCTGCTGTGCTCCTATAGTATTCTCTACTAGTGAGTATATAGCCTGCTGCTGTGTTCCTATAGTATTCTCTACTAGTGAGTATATAGCCTGCTGCTGTGTTCCTATAGTATTCTCTACTAGTGGGTATATAGCCTGCTGCTGCTGTGTTCCTATTGTATTCTCTACTAGTGGGTATATAGCCTGCTGCTGTGTTCCTATAGTATTCTCTACTAGTGAGTATATAGCCTGCTGCTGTGTTCCTATAGTATTCTCTACTAGTGGGTATATAGCCTGCTGCTGCTGTGTTCCTATAGTATTCTCTACTAGTGGGTATATAGTCTGCTGCTGCTGTGTTCCTATAGTATTCTCTACTAGTGGGTATATAGCCTGCTGCTGTGTTCCTATAGTATTCTCTACTAGTGGGTATATAGCCTGCTGCTGTGTTCCTGTAGTATTATCTACTAGTGGGTATATAGCCTGCTGCTGTGTTCCTATAGTATTCTCTACTAGTGGGTATATAGTCTGCTGCTGCTGTGTTCCTATAGTATTCTCTACTAGTGGGTATATAGCCTGCTGCTGCTGTGTTCCTATAGTATTCTCTACTAGTGGGTATATAGCCTGCTGCTGTGTTCCTATAGTATTCTCTACTAGTGGGTATATAGCCTGCTGCTGCTGTGTTCCTATAGTATTCTCTACTAGTGGGTATATAGCCTGCTGCTGCTGTGTTCCTATAGTATTCTCTACTAGTGAGAATATAGCCTGCTGCTGTGTTCCTATAGTATTCTCTACTAGTGGGTATATAGCCTGCTGCTGCTGTGTTCCTATAGTATTCTCTACTAGTGGGTATATAGCCTGCTGCTGCTGTGTTCCTATAGTATTCTATACTAGTGGGTATATAGTCTGCTGCTGAGTTCCTATAGTATTCTCTACTAGTGGGTATATAGCATGCTGCTGTGTTCCTATAGTATTCTCTACTAGTGGGTATATAGTCTGCTGCTGTGTTCCTATAGTATTCTCTACTAGTGGGTATATAGTCTGCTGCTGTGTTCCTATAGTATTCTCTACTAGTGGGTATATAGCCTGCTGCTGTGTTCCTATAGTATTCTCTACTAGTGGGTATATAGTCTGCTGCTGTGTTCCTATAGTATTCTCTACTAGTGGGTATATAGCCTGCTGCTGTGTTCCTATAGTATTCTCTACTAGTGGGTATATAGCCTGCTGCTGTGTTCCTATAGTATTCTCTACTAGTGGGTATATAGTCTGCTGCTGCTGTGTTCTATAGTATTCTCTACTAGTGAGTATATAGCCTGCTGCTGTGTTCCTATAGTATTCTCTACTAGTGGGTATATAGCCTGCTGCTGTGTTCCTATAGTATCCTCTACTAGTGGGTATATAGCCTGCTGCTGTGTTCCTATAGTATTCTCTAATAGTGGGTATATAGCCTGCTGCTGCTGTGTTCCTATAGTATTCTCTACTAGTGGGTATATAGCCTGCTGCTGCTGTGTTCCTATAGTATTCTCTACTAGTGGGTATATAGCCTGCTGCTGCTGTGTTCCTATAGTATTCTCTACTAGTGGGTATATAGCCTGCTGCTGTGTTCCTATAGTATTCTCTACTAGTGGGTATATAGCCTGCTGCTGCTGTGTTCCTATAGTATTATCTACTACTGGGTATATAGCCTGCTGCTGCTGTGTTCCTATAGTATTCTCTACTAGTGGGTATATAGCCTGCTGCTGCTGTGTTCCTATAGTATTCTCTACTAGTGAGTATATAGTCTGCTGCTGTGTTCCTATAGTATTCTCTACTAAAGGATATATAGTCTGCTGCTGCGGTGTTCCTATAGTATTCTCTACTAGTGAGTATATAGCCTGCTGCTGCTGTGTTCCTATAGTACTCTCTACTAGTGAGTATATAGTCTGCTGCTGTGTTCCTATAGTATTCTCTACTAGTGAGTATATAGCCTGCTGCTGCTGTGTTCCTATAGTATTCTCTACTAGTGGGTATATAGCCTGCTGCTGCTGTGTTCCTATAGTATTCTCTACTAGTAGGTATATAGCCTGCTGCTGTGTTCCTATAGTATTCTCTACTAGTGGGTATATAGCCTGCTGCTGCTGTGTTCCTATAGTATTCTCTACTAGTGGGTATATAGCCTGCTGCTGCTGTGTTCCTATAGTATTCTCTACTAGTGGGTATATAGTCTGCTGCTGCTGTGTTCCTATAGTATTCTCTACTAGTGGGTATATAGTCTGCTGCTGCTGTGTTCCTATAGTATTCTCTACTAGTGGGTATATAGCCTGCTGCTGTGTTCCTATAGTACTCTCTACTAGTGGGTATATAGCCTGCTGCTGTGTTCCTATAGTACTCTCTACTAGTGGGTATATAGCCTGCTGCTGCTGTGTTCCTATAGTATTCTCTACTAGTGAGTATATAGTCTGCTGCTGTGTTCCTATAGTATTCTCTACTAAAGGATATATAGTCTGCTGCTGCGGTGTTCCTATAGTATTCTCTACTAGTGAGTATATAGCCTGCTGCTGCTGTGTTCCTATAGTACTCTCTACTAGTGAGTATATAGTCTGCTGCTGTGTTCCTATAGTATTCTCTACTAAAGGATATATAGTCTGCTGCTGCGGTGTTCCTATAGTATTCTCTACTAGTGAGTATATAGCCTGCTGCTGCTGTGTTCCTATAGTACTCTCTACTAGTGAGTATATAGTCTGCTGCTGTGTTCCTATAGTATTCTCTACTAGTGAGTATATAGCCTGCTGCTGCTGTGTTCCTATAGTATTCTCTACTAGTGGGTATATAGCCTGCTGCTGCTGTGTTCCTATAGTATTCTCTACTAGTAGGTATATAGCCTGCTGCTGTGTTCCTATAGTATTCTCTACTAGTGGGTATATAGCCTGCTGCTGCTGTGTTCCTATAGTATTCTCTACTAGTGGGTATATAGCCTGCTGCTGCTGTGTTCCTATAGTATTCTCTACTAGTGGGTATATAGTCTGCTGCTGCTGTGTTCCTATAGTATTCTCTACTAGTGGGTATATAGTCTGCTGCTGCTGTGTTCCTATAGTATTCTCTACTAGTGGGTATATAGCCTGCTGCTGTGTTCCTATAGTACTCTCTACTAGTGGGTATATAGCCTGCTGCTGTGTTCCTATAGTATTCTCTACTAGTGGGTATATAGTCTGCTGCTGCTGTGTTCCTATAGTATTCTCTACTAGTGGGTATATAGCCTGCCGCTGTGTTCTATAGTATTATCTACTAATGGGTATATAGTCTGCTGCTCTGTGTTCCTATAGTATTCTCTACTAGTGGGTATATAGCCTGCTGCTGCTGTGTTCCTATAGTATTCTATACTAGTTAGTATATAGCCTGCTGCTGCTGTGTTCCTATAGTATTCTCTACTAGTGGGTATATAGCCTGCTGCTGCTGTGTTCCAATAGTATTCTCTGCTAGTGGGTATATAGCCTGCTGATGTGTTCCTATAGTATTCTCTACTAGTGGGTATATAGCCTGCTGCTGCTGTGTTCCTATAGTATTCTCTACTAGTGGGTATATAGTCTGCTGCTGCTGTGTTCCTATAGTATTCTCTACTAGTGGGTATATAGTCTGCTGCTGCAGTGTTCCTATAGTATTCTCTACTAGTGAGTATATAGCCTGCTACTGCTGTGTTCCTATAGTACTCTCTACTAGTGGGTATATAGTCTGCTGCTGCTGTGTTCCTATAGTATTCTCTACTAGTAAGTATATAGCCTGCTGCTGCTGTGTTCCTATAGTATTCTCTACTAGTGGGTATATAGTCTGCTGCTGTGTTCCTATAATATTCTCTACTAGTGGGTATATAGACTGCTGCTGCTGTGTTCCTATAGTACTCTCTACTAGTGGGTATATAGCCTGCTGCTGCTGTGTTCCTATAGTATTCTCTACTAGTGGGTATATAGCCTGCTGCTGCTGTGTTCCTATTGTATTCTCTACTAGTGGGTATATAGCCTGCTGCTGCTGTGTTCCTATTGTATTCTCTACTAGTGGGTATATAGCCTGCTGCTGTGTTCCTATAGTATTCTCTACTAGTGGGTATATAGCCTGCTGCTGCTGTGTTCCTATAGTATTCTCTACTAGTGGGTATATAGCCTGCTGCTGCTGTGTTCCTATAGTATTCTCTACTAGTGGGTATACAGCCTGCTGTTGCTGTGTTCCTATAGTATTCTCTACTAGTGGGTATATAGTCTGCTGCTGCTGTGTTCCTATAGTATTCTCTACTAGTGGGTATATAGCCTGCTGCTGTGTTCCTATAGTATTCTCTACTAGTGGGTATATAGCCTGCTGCTGTGTTCCTATTGAATTCTCTACTAGTGGGTATATAGCCTGCTGCTGCTGCTGTGTTCCCATAGTATTCTCTACTAGTGGGTATATAGCCTGCTGCTGCTGTGTTCCTATAGTATTCTCTACTAGTGGGTGTATAGCTTGCTGCTGCTGTGTTCCTATAGTACTCTCTACTAGTGGGTATATAGTCTGCTGCTGCTGTGTTCCTATAGTATTCTCTACTAGTGAGTATATAGCCTGCTGCTGTGTTCCTATAGTATTCTCTACTAGTGGGTATATAGTCTGCTGCTGCTGTGTTCCTATAGTATTCTCTACTAGTGGGTATATAGCCTACTGCTGTGTTCTATAGTATTATCTACTAGTGGGTATATAGTCTGCTGCTCTGTGTTCCTATAGTATTCTCTACTAGTGGGTATATAGTCTGCTGCTGCTGTGTTCCTATAGTATTCTCTATTAGTGGGTATATAGCCTGCTGCTGCTGTGTTCCTATAGTATTCTCTACTAGTGGGTATATAGCCTGCTGCTGCTGTGTTCCTATAGTATTCTCTACTAGTGGGTATATAGCCTGCTGCTGCTGTGTTCCTATAGTATTCTCTATTAGTGGGTATATAGCCTGCTGCTGCTGTGTTCCTATAGTATTCTCTATTAGTGGGTATATAGCCTGCTGCTGCTGTGTTCCTATAGTATTCTCTACTAGTGGGTATATAGTCTGCAGCTGCTGTGTTCCTATAGTATTCTCTACTAGTGGGTATATAGTCTGCTGCTGCAGTGTTCCTATAGTATTCTCTACTAGCGAGTATATAGCCTGCTACTGCTGTGTTCCTATAGTACTCTCTACTAGTGGGTATATAGTCTGCTGCTGCTGTGTTCCTATAGTATTCTCTACTAGTAAGTATATAGCCTGCTGCTGCTGTGTTCCTATAGTATTCTCTACTAGTGGGTATATAGTCTGCTGCTGTGTTCCTATAATATTCTCTACTAGTGGGTATATAGACTGCTGCTGCTGTGTTCCTATAGTACTCTCTACTAGTGGGTATATAGCTTGCTGCTGCTGTGTTCCTATTGTATTCTCTACTAGTGGGTATATAGCCTGCTGCTGTGTTCCTATAGTATTCTCTACTAGTGGGTATATAGACTGCTGTTGTGTTCCTATAGTATTCTCTACTAGTGAGTATATAGCCTGCTGCTGTGTTCCTATAGTATTCTCTACTAGTGAGTATATAGCCTGCTGCTGTGTTCCTATAGTATTCTCTACTAGTGGGTATATAGCCTGCTGCTGCTGTGTTCCTATAGTATTCTCTACTAGTGGGTATACAGCCTGCTGTTGCTGTGTTCCTATAGTATTCTCTACTAGTGGGTATATAGTCTGCTGCTGCTGTGTTCCTATAGTATTCTCTACTTGTTAGTATATAGCCTGCTGCTGTGTTCCTATAGTATTCTCTACTAGTGGGTATATAGCCTGCTGCTGCTGTGTTCCTATAGTATTCTCTACTAGTGGGTATATAGCCTGCTGCTGCTGTGTTCCTATAGTATTCTCTACTAGTGGGTATATAGCCTGCTGCTGTGTTCCTATAGTATTCCCTACTAGTGGGTATATAGCCTGCTGCTGTGTTCCTATAGTATTCTCTACTAGTGGGTATATAGTCTGCTGCTGCTGTGTTCCTATAGTATTCTCTACTTGTTAGTATATAGCCTGCTGCTGTGTTCCTATAGTATTCTCTACTAGTGAGTATATAGCCTGCTGCTGCTGTGTTCCTATAATATTCTCTACTAGTGGGTATATAGTCTGCTGCTGTGTTCCTATAGTATTCTCTACTAGTGGGTATATAGCCTGCTGCTGCTGTGTTCCTATAGCATTCTCTACTAGTGGGTATATAGCCTGCTGCTGCTGTGTTCCTATAGCATTCTCTACTAGTGGGTATATAGCCTGCTGCTGCTGTGTTCCTATAGCATTCTCTACTAGTGGGTATATAGCCTGCTGCTGCTGTGTTCCTATAGTATTCTCTACTAGTGGGTATAAAGTCTGCTGCTGCTGTGTTCCTATAGCATTCTCTACTAGTGAGTATAAAGTCTGCTGCTGCTGTGTTCCTATAGTATTCTCTACTAGTGGGTATATAGTCTGCTGCTGTGTTCCTATAGTATTCTATACTAGTGGGTATATAGTCTGCTGCTGCTGTGTTCCTATAGTATTCTCTACTAGTGGGTATATAGTCTGCTGCTGCTGTGTTCCTATAGTATTCTCTACTAGTGGGTATATAGTCTGCTGCTGCTGTGTTCCTATAGTATTCTCTACTAGTGGGTATATAGCCTGCTGCTGTGTTCCTATAGTATTCTCTACTAATGGGTATATAGCCTGTTGCTGCTGTGTTCCTATAGTATTCTCTACTAGTGGGTATATAGCCTGTTGCTGCTGTGTTCCTATAGTATTCTCTACTAGTGGGTATATAGTCTGCTGCTGCTGTGTTCCTATAGTATTCTCTACTAGTGGGTATATAGCCTGCTGCTGTGTTCCTATAGTATTCTCTACTAGTGGGTATATAGCCTGTTGCTGCTGTGTTCCTATAGTATTCTCTACTAGTGGGTATATAGCCTGCTGCTGCTGTGTTCCTATAGTATTCTCTACTAGTGAGTATATAGTCTGCTGCTGTGTTCTATAGTATTCTCTACTAGTGGATATATAGCCTGCTGCTGCTGTGTTCCTGTAGTATTCTCTACTAGTGGATATATAGCCTGCTGCTGCTGTGTTCCTATAGTATTCTCTACTAGTGAGTATATAGCCTGCTGCTGCTGTGTTCCTGTAGTATTCTCTACTAGTGGGTATATAGTCTGCTGCTGCTGTGTTCCTATAGTATTCTCTACTAGTGGGTATATAGCCTGCTGCTGCTGTGTTCCTATAGTATTCTCTACTAGTGGGTATATAGCCTGCTGCTGTGTTCCTATAGTATTCTCTACTAGTGGGTATATAGCCTGCTGCTGCTGTGTTCCTATAGTATTCTCTACTAGTGGGTATATAGCCTGCTGCTGCGTTCCTATAGTATTCTCTACTAGAGGGTATATAGCCTGCTGCTGTGTTCCTATAGTATTCTCTACTAGTGGGTATATAGCCTGCTGCTGTGCTCCTATAGTATTGTCTACTAGTGGGTATATAGCCTGCTGCTGCTGTGTTCCTATAGTATTCTCTACTAGTGGGTATATAGCCTGCTGCTGCTGTGTTCCTATAGTATTCCCTACTAGTGGGTATATAGCCTGCTGCTGCTGTGTTCCTGTAGTATTCTCTACTAGTGGGTATATAGCCTGCTGCTGCTGTGTTCCTATAGTATTCTTTACTAGTGATAGGCTCTCACTAATTAACAAGTGACAAACCCTGGCACTCTTGTTAAAAGTTCAATCAAAAACTGCAGTCTTGCTCCTTGGCACCTCCATGCTGCAGATGCGGCATATGCATTTATCACTCTGAAAGTGAAGTATAAAACAAAACAAAATTTATGCTTACCTGATAAATTTATTAATTTCTGTATATGGTGAGTCCACGGCTTGAGTAATTACTGTTGGGAATATCACTCCTGGCCAGCAGGAGGCAGCAAAGAGTACCATAGTTTAAACTGCTAATTATCACCCCCTTACCCACAACCCCCTGTCATTCGACCAAAGGGAAATGGAGAAAAAGGAGTAACACAAGGTGTAGAGGTGCCTGAGGTTATATTAAAAACTGTCTTAAAATAAAGGGTGGGGTCGTGGACTCACCATATCCGGAAATAAATACATTTATCAGGTAAGCATAAATTTTGTTTATCTTTCCTAAGATATGGTGAGTCCACGGCTTGAGTAATTACTGTTGGGAACCAATACCCAAGCTAGAGGACACGGATAAATAGGGAGGGACAAGTCAGGCAGTCCTAAACAGAAGGCACCACCGCTTGAAGAACCTTTCTCCCAAAAGAAGCCTCAGCCGAGATAAAAAATATCAACTTTGGAAAAAGTATGTAGAGAAGACCAAGTTGTAGCCTTGCACATTTGTTCCACAGAAGCTTGATTTTTGAAAGCCCAAGAAGAGAAAACAGGTCTTGTGGAATAAGCCGTAATTCTCTCAGGAGGCTGCGGCCCAGCAGTCTCATAAGCCAAACAAATTATACTTTGTAACCAAAAAGAAAGAGTAGTAGCAGTAGCTTTCTGACCTTTACGTTTCCAAGAGAAACAGACAAAGAGGGCAGAGGACTTGCGAAAATACTTAGTCGTCTGTAAGTAGAATTTAAGACCACGTACAACATCCAAATTGTGTAACAAATGTTCTTTGGAAGGATTAGGACACAGAGAGGGAACAACAATTTCCTTATTGATATTTCTATTAGAAACAACCTTAGGAAGGAAACCTAACTTAGTATGAAGAACCGTTTTATCGGCATGAAAAATAAGATGAGGGGAATCACACTGCAGAGCTGAGAATTCCGAGACACTTCGAGCAGAAGAGATAGCAACAAGAAACAAAACCTTCCAAGACAACAACTTAATGTCGATGCAACGGTTTAAACGGAGCCAGCTGTAAAACTTTAAGAACAAGGTTAAGACTCCAAGGAGGAGCAACAGCATTAAAGACAGGCCTGATTTTGACCAAGGCCTGACAAAAAGATTGCACATCTGGCACATCCACCAAACGTTTATGTAGTAAAACTGATAAAGGAGAAATCTGACACTTCAGGGTACTGACTGACAATCCCTTTTCCAGGCCTTCCTGAAGAAAAGATAAAATTCTAGGAATTCTAATTCTACTCCAAGAGTAGCCCTTGGATTCACACCAATAAAGATATTTATGCCATATCTTATGGTAAATCTTTCTAGTGACAGTCTTGCGAGCCTGAATCATGGTCTCAAAGACCAACTCAGAAAAACCACGCTTAGACAGAATTAAGCGTTCAATATCCAAGCAGTCAGCTTCAGAGAAACGAGATTTGGATGAAGGAAGGGACCATGAATCAGGAGGTCCTTCCTCAGAGGTAGTCTCCAAGGTGGGAGAGATGACATCTCCACTAGGTCTGTAAACCAGATCCTGCAAGGCCACGCAGAGGCTATTAGAATCACTGACGTCCTCTCATGTTTGAAGCACAGTCTGTGAATCTCTTGACCTTGAACCGTACCTTGGAAGCTCGGTGTTCTGACGGGACGCCATCAGATCCAACTCCGACACCCCCCTTTTGAGGACTAAGCTGGAAAACACCTCCGGATGGAGTTCCCACTCCCCGGGATGAAAATTCTGTCTGCTCAGAAAATCTACTTCCCAGTTGTCTACTCCTAGAATGTGGATGGCAGACAGCAATTGTGGGTCTCTGCTTTTTTCTCAAACACATCAACAAAGTCTGCATATACCAAAGGAACAATGGAGGGAGTCTGGATGCTGGCTATGGGAATGCAGAGCAGAGGAGTGACTTTAGCAAGGCAGGAGTGTTAACAGGAGGCACCCCAAGAAGCCAGCTGTCCCTCAGCCCAGTCGAACTGTGGATTGTGTAAGCGAAGCAAAGGAAGACCAAGGATAACAGGTTGAGCTGGGGAATGAATGACCTCGAACTGGAGCTGTTCAGTATGAAGAACACCCACGGTCAGGGGTGCTGACTAAAAATGGATCAAGTCTGAACCCAGGGGGGTGCCATCCAGGGTAGTTATCTTGAGACAATGTCTTTTCTGTAGCAGAGGTAGACCAGCTTGAATCATAAAACGGTGATCAAGGAAGTTGCCAGCTGCCCCTGAATCAATGAAGGCTTGAGTGTGGACAGTATTCTGAAGGAAGGTAAGGGTAACAGGTACCAGGATCCGAGAGGAGTGAGCGGATTTGGTAGAGATCATGCTTAGAGGTACCCCTGTGTTATCCTCTAAGAATTGGCTTTTACCGGCCGAATGTCACAGTCCTTTAGTTGGTGGGAGTTAGAGCAACAATAAAAGCATAGTCTCAGTCTCCTTCTTCTCTGTCTTTCAGACTCTGAAGGTTTGGAGGAGGAGAGATCCATGGGTTCCTCCACTGAGGTAACTGGAGCTGCTGAAGGCGTAGAGGATGCTGCCTGAACCGGACGAACAGGGGGACGGGAAGGGAGGACCCTCCTTGTTCGGTCTCTCTCGGCTTGTCTCTCCTGAAAGCGAGAGTCCAGGCTGATACAAAGTGCTATAAAGTCATAAAAAGAAGAAGGAATATCACAATAGGTGAGTTCATCTTTGATGCGTTCATGCAGACCCCTCCTGAAGGCTGCCTTGAGAGCACTGCTATCCCAAGTGGTTTCAAGGGGCAAGGTGCGAAACTCAATGGCAAACTGAGCCACGGTTCTGTTGCCCTGGCGAAGATCCAGGAGGGAATATTCCGCAGCAGAGGTACGGCCAGAAGACCCAAACACAGCAGAAAAAGCAGAAATGAAATCATCAGCATCATGCAGGAGTGGTGGTCCTGTTCGAGAAGAGGAGAAACCCAGGCAAGGGCCTTGCCTATAAGCAAGGAAATGATAAAGGTGACCCTTGACTGGGGAGACTGAAAGGTGTGGGGATCATTACGGAAGTGCAGCCTGCATTGGTTAAGGAAACCCCTGCAATCTGTAGTACCTTCATACTTGTCAGGCAAAGGTATTCGGGGTATGCTTCCAGAAGCAGAGGGAGAAGCCACAGTACTGGGAGCAGGGACTGGCGGTGAAACAACAGGAGTAGTACTCCTCAATGTGACTAGTAAGGAGAGTTGAGCGGTAATAGCCTCCAGCTTGGAATCCATATTCTGCAATTGTGTAGTATGGGATAACAACATCTGTCCTTGGAGATAAACAGCTCATGCCACCTCATCTGGTTCCATGGCCCAAGTATAATGTAATGCTCGTGGGATACTCCTCTATCAGACCGAACTCGGCCAGTAGTCTTGTTATCCCGGCATCGAGCCGGAAAGATAGGGAATATCCCAGAGCAGGAAATATCAGGCAAATGAGGAGAGCGGCACTCACCACAGGTAGGACAGCACAAGGAAGATTACGAGAATGGTCAAGCAAGCAGGATTCGGCAACAGAAAAACAGAATTTATGCTTACCTGATAAATTACTTTCTCCAACGGTGTGTCCGGTCCACGGCGTCATCCTTACTTGTGGGAATATCTCTTCCCCAACAGGAAATGGCAAAGAGTCCCAGCAAAGCTGGCGATATAGTCCCTCCTAGGCTCCGCCCACCCCAGTCATTCGACCGACGGACAGGAGGATAAATATAGGAGAAACCATATGGTACCGTGGTGACTGTAGTTAGAGAAAATAATTCATCAGACCTGATTAAAAAAACCAGGGCGGGCCGTGGACCGGACACACCGTTGGAGAAAGTAATTTATCAGGTAAGCATAAATTCTGTTTTCTCCAACATTGGTGTGTCCGGTCCACGGCGTCATCCTTACTTGTGGGAACCAATACCAAAGCTTTAGGACACGGATGAAGGGAGGGAGCAAATCAGGTTACCTAAACGGAAGGCACCACGGCGTTGCAAAACCTTTCTCCCAAAAATAGCCTCCGAAGAAGCAAAAGTATCAAATTTGTAAAATTTGGCAAAAGTGTGCAGTGAAGACCAAGTCGCTGCCTTACATATCTGGTCAACAGAAGCCTCGTTCTTGAAGGCCCATGTGGAAGCCACAGCCCTAGTGGAGTGAGCTGTGATTCTTTCAGGAGGCTGCCGTCCGGCAGTCTCGTAGGCCAATCGGATAATGCTTTTAAGCCAAAAGGAAAGAGAGGTAGAAGTCGCTTTTTGACCTCTCCTTTTACCAGAATAGACAACAAACAAAGAAGATGTTTGTCTGAAATCTTTTGTAGCCTCTAAATAGAATTTTAGAGCACGGACTACGTCCAAATTGTGTAACAAACGTTCCTTCTTTGAAACTGGATTCGGACATAAAGAAGGTACAACTATCTCCTGGTTAATATTCTTGTTAGAAACAACCTTTGGAAGAAAACCAGGCTTAGTACGCAAAACCACCTTATCTGCATGGAACACCAGATAAGGCGGAGAACACTGCAAAGCAGATAACTCTGAAACTCTTCTAGCAGAAGAAATAGCAACCAAAAACAAAACTTTCCAAGATAGTAACTTAATATCTACGGAATGTAAAGGTTCAAACGGAACCCCTTGAAGAACTGAAAGAACTAGATTTAGACTCCAGGGAGGAGTCAAAGGTCTGTAAACAGGCTTGATCCTAACCAGAGCCTGAACAAATGCTTGAACATCTGGCACAGCTGCCAGTCTTTTGTGTAGTAAGACAGATAAAGCAGATATCTGTCCCTTTAGAGAACTTGCAGATAATCCTTTCTCCAAACCTTCTTGTAGAAAGGAGAGAATCTTAGGAATTTTTATCTTATTCCATGGGAACCCTTTGGATTCACACCAACAGATATATCTTTTCCATATTTTATGGTAAATCTTTCTAGTTACCGGTTTTCTGGCCTGAACCAGAGTATCTATCACAGAATCTGAAAACCCACGCTTTGATAGGTTCAAACGTTCAATCTCCAAGCCGTCAGCTGGAGGGAGACCAGATTTGGATGTTCGAATGGACCCTGAACAAGAAGGTCCTGTCTCAAAGGTAGCTTCCATGGTGGAACCGATGACATATTCACCAGGTCTGCATACCAAGTCCTGCGTGGCCACGCAGGAGCTATCAAGATCACCGAGGCCCTCTCCTGCTTGATCCTGGCTACCAGCCTGGGAATGAGAGGAAACGGTGGAAATACATAAGCTAGGTTGAAGGTCCAAGGTGCTACTAGTGCATCTACTAGAGTCGCCTTGGGATCCCTGGATCTGGACCCGTAGCAAGGAACCTTGAAGTTCTGACGAGACGCCATCAGATCCATGTCTGGAATGCCCCATAATTGAGTAAATCGGGCAAATATCTCCGGGTGGAGTTCCCACTCCCCCGGATGGAATGTCTGACGACTCAGATAATCCGCCTCCCAGTTTTCCACTCCTGGGATGTGGATCGCAGACAGGTGGCAGGAGTGATCCTCCGCCCATTTTATGATTTTGGTCACTTCTCTCATCGCCAGGGAACTCGTTGTTCCCCCCTGATGGTTGATGTAAGCAACAGTCGTCATGTTGTCTGATTGGAATCTTATGAACCTGGCCTTTGCTAGTTGAGGCCAAGCCCTGAGAGTATTGAATATCGCTCTCAGTTCCAGAATGTTTATCGGGAGAAGAGACTCTTCCCGAGACCATAGACCCTGAGCTTTCAGGGAGTCCCAGACCGCACCCCAGCCCACTAGACTGGCGTCGGTCGTGACGATGACCCACTCTGGTCTGCGGAAGCTCATTCCCTGGGACAGGTGATCCTGGGTTAGCCACCAACGGAGTGAGTCTCTGGTCTTCTGATCTACTTGAATCACTGGAGACAAGTCTGTATAGTCCCCATTCCAATGTTTGAGCATGCACAGTTGTAATGGTCTTAGATGAATTCGTGCAAAAGGAACTATGTCCATTGCTGCAACCATCAACCCTACTACTTCCATGCACTGCGCTATGGAAGGACGTGGAACAGAATGAAGAACTTGACAAGTCCTTAGAAGTTTTGATTTTCTGACCTCTGTCAGAAAAATCCTCATTTCTAAGGAATCTATTATTGTTCCCAAGAAGGGAACTCTTGTTGCCGGAGACAGAGAACTTTTTTCTATGTTCACCTTCCATCCGTGTGATCTGAGAAAGGCTAGAACGATGTCTGTATGAGCCTTTGCTTTTGACAGGGACGACGCTTGTATTAGAATGTCGTCCAAGTATGGTACTACTGCAATGCCCCTCGGTCTTAGAACCGCTAGAAGGGACCCGAGTACCTTTGTGAAAATCCTTGGAGCAGTGGCTAACCCGAATGGGAGGGCCACAAACTGGTAATGTTTGTCCAGAAAGGCGAACCTTAGGAGCTGATGATGTTCTTTGTGGATAGGGATATGTAGGTACGCATCCTTTAGATCCACGGTAGTCATAAATTGACCTTCCTGGATAGTGGGTAGAATCGTTCGAATGGTTTCCATCTTGAACGATGGTACCCTGAGAAATTTGTTTAGGATCTTCAGATCCAAAATTGGTCTGAAGGTTCCCTCTTTTTTGGGAACTACTAACAGATTTGAATAAAATCCCATTCCTTGTTCCTTTATTGAAACTGGGTGTATCACTCCCATCTTTAACAGGTCTTCTACACAATGTAAGAACGCCTGTCTCTTTATTTGGTTTAAGGATAAGTGAGACATGTGGAACCTTCCCCTTGGGGGTAGTTCCCTGAATTCCAGAAGATAACCCTGAGAAACTGAACATCTCTTGCCCAAGCCTAAGCAAAGAGAGAGAGTCTGCCCCCTACTAGATCCGGTCCCGGATCGGGGGCTACTCCTTCATGCTGTTTTGTTAGCAGCAGCAGGCTTCTTGGCCTGCTTACCCTTGTTCCAGCCTTGCATCGGTTTCCAGGCTGGTTTAGGTTGTGAGACATTACCCTCTTGCTTAGAGGATGCAGAATTAGAGGCCGGTCCGTTCCTGAAATTGCAAAAGGAACGAAAATTAGACTTATTCTTGGCCTTGAAAGGCCTATCTTGTGGAAGGGCGTGGCCCTTTCCCCCAGTGATGTCTGAGATAATCTCTTTCAATTCTGGTCCAAATAGAGTTTTACCTTTGAAAGGGATGTTAAGCAATTTTGTCTTGGATGACACATCCGCTGACCAAGACTTTAGCCAGAGCGCTCTGCGCGCCACAATTGCAAACCCTGAATTTTTCGCCGCTAATCTAGCTAATTGCAAAGCGGCATCTAAAATAAGAGTTAGCCAACTTAAGTGCGTGAACTCTGTCCATAACCTCCTCATATGGAGTCTCTCTACTGAGCGACTTTTCTAGTTCTTCGAACCAGAACCACGCTGCTGTAGTGACAGGAACAATGCACGAAATGGGTTGTAGAAGGTAACCTTGCTGTACAAAAATCTTTTTAAGCAAACCCTCCAATTTTTCATCCATAGGATCTTTGAAAGCAGAACTATCCTCGATAGGAATAGTAGTGCACTTGTTTAGAGTAGAAACTGCCCCCTCGACCTTAGGGACTGTCTGCCATAAGTCCTTTCTGGGGTCGACCATAGGAAATAATTTCTTAAATATAGGGGGGGGGACAAAAGGTATGCCGGGCTTTTCCCACTCCTTATTCACTATGTCCGCCACCCGCTTGGGTATAGGAAAAGCGTCGGGGTGCACCGGAACCTCTAGGAACTTGTCCATCTTGCATAATTTCTCTGGAATGACCAAGTTGTCACAATCATCCAGAGTAGATAACACCTCCTTAAGCAGTGCGCGGAGATGCTCTAATTTAAATTTAAATGTCACAACATCAGGTTCAGCTTGTTGAGAAATTTTTCCTGAATCTGAAATTTCCCCATCTCACAAAACCTCCCTCATGGCCACTTCAGATTGGTGTGAGGGTATGACAGAACAATTATCATCAGCGCCCTCCTGCTCTTCAGTGTTTAAAACAGAGCAATCGCGCTTTCTCTGATATGTAGGCATTTTGGATAAAATATTTGCTATGGAGTTATCCATTACAGCCGTCAATTGTTGCATGGTAATAAGCATTGGCGCGCTAGATGTACTAGGGGCCTCCTGCGTGGGCAAAACTGGTGTAGACACAGTAGGAGATGATGTAGTATCATGTCTACTCCCCTCATCTGAGGAATCATCTTGGGCAATTTCATTATCTGTGGCAGTACTGTCCTTACTTTGTTTGGACGCTATGGCACAATTATCACACAAATTTAAATGGGGAGACACATTGGCTTTCATACATATAGAACATAGCTTATCCGAAGGCACAGACATGTTAAACAGGCTTAAACTTGTCAATAAAGCACAAAAAACGTTTTAAAACAAAACCGTTACTGTCTCTTTAAATTTTAAACAGAAACACTTTATTACTGAATATGTGAAAAAGTATGAAGGAATTGTTCAAAAATTACCAAAATTTCACCACAGTGTCTTAAAGCATTAAGAGTATTGCACACCAATTTTCAGAGCTTTAACCCTTAAAATAACGGAACCGGAGCCGTTTACAAATTTAACCCCTATACAGTCCCAGCTATAGCCTTTGCTGCGACCTAACCAAGCCCAGAGGGGAATACGATAACAAATGACGCCTTCTAGAAACTTTTCCAGCTACTTTCAGATCCTCACACATGCATCTGCATGTCTTGCTCTCAAAAACAACTGCGCAGTAATGGCGCGAAAATGAGGCTCAGCCTACAACTGGGAAGGCCCTCCCTGACTGGAAAAGGTGTCTAACATAGTGCCTGCCGTTAAAAAACGTTCCCCAAGTTTATAAATGTGAATTATCAGCATAAACATGCTATATAAAATGTCCAAATAAAGCAATCGATTTAGCCCATAAAAGTGTCTACCAGTTTTATAGCCCATATTAAGCCCTTTATTCTGTTTGCTTGACTAAGAAAATGGCTTACCGGTCCCCATGAGGGGAAATGACAGCCTTCCAGCATTACATGGTCTTGTTAGAAATATGGCTAGTTATACCTTAAGCAGAAAAGTCTGCTAACTGTTTCCCCCAACTGAAGTTACTTCATCTCAACAGTCCTATGTGGAAACAGTAATCGATTTTAGTTACTGTCTGCTAAAATCATCTTCCTCTCACAAACAGAAATCTTCATCCTTTTCTGTTTCAGAGTAAATAGTACATACCAGCACTATTTTAAAATAACAAACACTTGATAGAAGAATAAAAAACTACATTTAAACACCAAAAAACTCTTAACCATCTCCGTGGAGATGTTGCCTGTGCAACGGCAAAGAGAATGACTGGGGTGGGCGGAGCCTAGGAGGGACTATATGGCCAGCTTTGCTGGGACTCTTTGCCATTTCCTGATGGGGAAGAGATATTCCCACAAGTAAGGATGACGCCGTGGACCGGACAGACCAATGTTGGAGAAATCAGTTCAGCAATTCAGGGGTTAAACAGAAAAAGAAGTGAGACAGGCAGGGTTTAGCAACAAGAAGTCAGTCCATCAATTTAGGGGTTAACCAGGTAGCGTAGTGAGACAGGCAGGGTTCCAGCAACAAAGTATCAGTCCAGTAATGTATGGGTTAACCAGGTAGCGTAGTGAGATAAGCAGGGTTCCAGCAACAAAGTATCAGTCCAGCAAATGATCTATCACTCCCAGGAGCACACAAAGAAGCACCTATACTTGGGCAGTGACATGTCGTTTGCTGCCTGTTCAAATACCTGAGGGATTGGCACCACAAGACCGGCCGGCATCAGGAGCGTGCGGCGGTGACGTCAGGGTCGCACGCATCCTGAGACGACAAAGCCCTAGGCAACGAGCAAGGGGGAGACGCCGTGCCCCTAGCAGCGGTGCGGCGTGACAGTAACATGTTTTAACGTGTTAAAGGGACAGTCTACTACAGAATTTTTATTGTTTATAAAGATAGGATTATCCCTTTATTACCCATTAGCCAGTTTTGCATAACCAACACTTATGTTAATACAATATTTTTTTACCTATATGATTACGTTGTATCTAAGCTTCTTTGGACAGCCCCCTTATCTCAGTTCTTTTGACAGACTTGCATTTTAGCCAATCAGTGATGACTCAAATAACTCCACAGAAGTGAGCACAATGTTAACTGTATAGCTCACATGAACTAGCACTGCCTAGCTGTGAAAAACTGTCAAAATACAAGGGCTTAGAAATTAGCATATAAGCCTACCTAGGTTTAGCTTTCAACAAAGAATACCAAAGCAAATTTGATGATAAATAAATTGGAAAGTTAGTCAAAATTAAAAATTTTCATGATTCAGATAGGGCTTGCAATTTTAAACAGACTGTCCCTTTATGTGTGGTGCTTCAGAAAAATAGCTCACATTTTTTTTTACTAAGTGTTTCCTACTTTATGTAACATATTTTACAATCATGAGAAAGCGGGAGAGAGGAAGAGAGAGGAAGAGAGAGATTGAGAGTGGGAGAGATTGAGAGTGGGAGAGATTGAGAGTGGGAGAGATTGAGAGTGGGAGAGAGGGAGGGAGAGAGGGAGAGAGGGAGAGAAAGAGTGGGAGAAAGTGTGCGAGAAAGAGGGAGAAAGAGAGAGAGAGGGGGGGGGGGAGAGAGAGGGGGAGAGAGAGGGGGAGAGAGAGGGGGAGAGAGAGGGGGAGAGAGAGGGGGAGAGAGAGGGGGGAGAGAGGGGGGGAGAGAGAGAGAGAGAGAGAGAGAGAGAGAGAGAGACAGAGAGAGAGGGGGGGAGAGAGAGAGAGAGAGAGAGAGAGAGAGAGACACACAGAGTGGGAGAGAGAGAGAGACACACAGAGTGGGAGAGAGAGAGAGAGAGTGGGAGAGAGAGTGGGAGAGAGAGGGAGAGAGAGAGAGAGAGAGAGAGAGAGAGTGGGAGAGAAAGAGAGAGTGGGAGAGAAAGAGAGAGTGGGAGAGAAAGAGAGAGTGGGAGAGAAAGAGAGAGAGGGAGAAAGAGAGAGAGGGAGAAAGAGAGAGAGGGAGAAAGAGAGAGAGGGAGAAAGAGAGAGAGGGAGAAAGAGAGAG